>NC_034438.1:18848292-18881041 GCF_002078875.1 Numida meleagris
CAACAGTGCACTGCTAGACAGTACAGAAGCCCGCCAGCTGGGAAGCATTGCCAGAGACTCAGCGATTGACAGAGATATCAGTAGATGCCAGGATGAGTCCTTCACCCTTTGGAAGCGGATGCTATTAGCTGTGAAGGAAAAATACCCCTTCAAAAATGATCTGATGCCTGAGGCAAGGAAATGGACTACTATGGAAAAAGGCATCCACTATTTGAGAGAATGCGCTGTGGTGGAAATGTTACCCTGGGTTCATTCCTGATGATTCAAACCAGGAGCATGATCCTGAGAGAGTCAGGTGTACACCAAACATGTGGCGTACATTCACAAGAACTGCACCAGAAAAGTACGCCAGTACATTAGCAGCCATGTATGGCAGAGGGGAAAGAAGATCCCCTATGGGTGAACTGATTTCCAGGTTCCATGACTTTGAGATACATTTAACCCCTCTTCAAGTTTATGCTTCAGCCATTGTAAAGGTAACTGAAAGACTGGATAGACTTGAGAGTGATCACGATGATATAATAGAGGAACTGACTTCTTTGCCTCATGACGATAAACCTGATGACAATCAGGATTATCGAGACACCCTACGGGAGGGGCTGAGCAATTTGTTTTCCTCCCAACTTGCATCATCCAACGTCTCAGCTATTAGAAGAAGAAAACATCCTCCTGCTCGAGCAAGTGACAACAGTAAGACTATGTTGTGTGTTGCCTTGTGGCGTTTCCTACGTGACCATGGAGAAGACATGAAGAAGCGGCACAAGAAACCCACTCCTGCACTACAAGCACGGGCAACAGAACTGCTAGCCAAATCAACCACCAAGGCAAAATCCTCCGCTCCTGTCGCTGAAGGATGTGGTAAAAGCCGTAAGGGCCCTGATCAGAAGAACAAGGGAGGTAACAAGTAGAGGGGCCCTGCCCTCAGCCAGGGGGGGAAAGGGATAATAGAGTGTATTGGACTGTGTGGATTCGATGGCCTGGCACATCAGAACCACAGCAATATGAGGCACTGGTGGACACTGGTGCACAGTGCACTCTAATGCCCTCGTGTCACCAAGGGACAGACTCAGTTTACATTTCTGGGGTGACTGGGGGTTCCCAAGAGTTGACTGTGTTGGAGGCTGAAATAAGCCTCACTGGTAAAGACTGGCAAAAACATCCTATTGTAACTGGTCCAGGGGCTCCGTGTATACTCAGTATTGATTACCTCAGAAGGTGACATTTCAAGGATCCCAAAGGGTATCGATGGGCCTTTGGAATAGCTGCTGTAGACACAGACAATGTTAAGCAGCTGTCGGTTTTGCCTGGCCTGTCAGAAGATCCCTCTGTGGTGGGGCTGCTAAAAGTAAAAGAGCAACAAGTACCGATTGCCACAAAAACAGTGCACAGACGGCAGTACCGCACCAACAGGGATTCCTTGCTCCCCATTCATAAGTTGATTCGTCAACTAGAGAGCCAGGGAGTGATCAGCAAAACTCACTCACCTTTTAACAGCCCCATATGGCCAGTGTGTAAAGCCAGTGGAGAATGGAGGCTGATGGTAGACTACCGCGGCCTGAATGAAGTCACACCCCACTGAGTGCTGGACATGCTAGAACTCCAGTATGAACTGGAGTCCAAAGCAGCCAAGTGGTATGCCACCACTGACATTACTAATGCCTTCTTTTCCATTCCGTTGGCCACAGAATGCAGACCACAGTTTGCTTTCACCTGGAGGGGTGTTCAGTATACCTGGAACCATTTGCCCCAGGGGTGGAAACACAGCCCAACCATTTGCCACGGGCTGATCCAAACTGCACTGGAACAGGGCGGTGCTCCTGAGCACCTACAGTACATTGATGACATTGTTGTGTGGGGTGATACAGCAAAGGAAGTTTTCGACAAAGGAGAGCAAATAATCCAGATCCTCCTGCGAGCTGGTTTCGCTATTAAGCGAAGCAAAGTGAAAGGGCCTGCACAAGAAATTCAGTTCCTAGGTATTAAGTGGCAAGATGGACATCGCCACATCCCAACAGATGTGGTCGACAAAATCACTGCCATGTCTCCGCCCACTAATAAGAAAGAGACGCAATCTTTTCTGGGCATAGTGGGCTTTTGGAGAATGCATGTTCCAAACTATAGCCTCATTGTGAGCCCCCTTTATCAGGTGACGTGGAAGAAGAATCACTTTACGTGGGGTCCTGAGCAGCAGCAGGCTTTTGAGCAGATTAAACAGGAGATAGCCCGTGCCATGGCCCTGGGGCCAGTACGGATGGGACAGGATGTTAAGAACATCCTCTACACTGCTGCTGGAGAGAAAGGTCCCACTTGGAGTTTGCGGCAAAGAGCCTCAGGAGAGACCCGAGGTCGACCCCTGGGATTCCGGAGTCGAGCCTACAAGGGGTCTGAGGAGCGCTACACTCCAACTGAGAAGGAGATCTTAGCCGCGTATGAGGGGGTTCGAGCTGCTTCCGAAGTAATAGGAAGCGTGGCAGGTTGATTATATCACCTTGCCACGAAGCCGCAACGGTAAGCGTTACGTGCTCACCATGGTGGAGGCAACCACTGGGTGGCTCGAAACATATGCAGTACCCCATGCTACTGCCCGAAACACCATATTAGGCCTCAAGAAACAAGTCCTTTGGCGACATGGCACTCCAGAAAGAATTGAGTCAGATAATGGGACTCATTTCAAAAATTCTCTTGTAACTACTTGGGCCAAAGATCATGTCATTGAGTGGATTTATCATATCCCCTATCATGCACCAGCTTCTGGTAAAATTGAACGATACAATGGATTGTTAAAAACCATGTTGAAAGCAATGGGTGGCGGAACATTTAAGCATTGGGAGAAGCATTTGGCCGAAGCCACCTGGTTGGTCAACACTAGAGGATCAATCGTGATGGTCCAGCCCAATCCAGCTCTCTACATAAGGTAGAGGGAGATAAGGTCCCTGTAGTACATGTAAAGAGCATGCTGGGAAAAGTGGTTTGGGTCTTTCCAGCTTCTGGAAAGGGCAAACCTCTCCATGGCACTGTTTTTGCCCAGGGACCTGGGTCCACTTGGTGGGTGATGCAGAAGAATGGGGATGTTCAGTGTGTACCACAAGGGAATTTGATGCTGGGGGAGTGCAGTCAGTAAGTCTATGTATATATAGGTAAACATTTTCTGTGTGTGTAATGCATGTTAATTATTGTTTGTTTGCATATGTATATTGACATGATGTAGTGATATGGAATAAGGGGTGAAATGTCATGGTTTTATGATTTTCAGTTATTGGTACTCCACATCATAACATCATGTAGTGAATGTACCTGGTTCTCAGAAGAGAAGTTCTACTACATTCCCCACGGTACTTTGCTCCTTTGTTACCATTTTCCAGCCGGAGGGAAAAGATAAAAGCTCGCAGTATAAAAACTTGCAGATCACGAGACCTCATCCCTTTTTTCCGCCGTCTCTCGTCTTAGCAGTAGCTCTCCAGCCGTCTTATTGTCGGTAGTAGAGTAAGGCCTACCTTGATTTTGGGACATTCTCTCTCTCTGTATTAATTTATCAGCTTAAATTGTAATTATATTGCATTATAGTGTGTTGTTTTGAATTCCGATATCTTATTTAGTAAATTAGTTTGTTTCTCCTCAGATTGTTGCCGCTGTTCTTTGCTCTCAGGGCCATCTCCTTACCCTTTTCCCCTTTTCCCTTTTCCCAGGGTGTGGGCCCGTGGATCCCCCATCCCCTTCATCACGGAACCGGGCTGAACGCCCGTAAACCAATTGACATCTGTCATTATTGGTTTGCATAAGTGTTTAAGCAACTCATGTACCTACATGTAGTCCAGAGAATGATTTGTCAGAATTTCCAGAATTTGCTTTGTGGTTTGCAGAATATTTCAGCTTTCACTCATTTCTATAGGTCTAAGAATATTAACATGCTTTACAGATTCAATAATTAATTCAATCATCTATCTTAGCCTTGTATCGTAAACATCAATAGCCTCCAGTGTTACACAATTATACTGTTTCCTTTAAAAATCTTGATATAGTTTGCTAGAACACATCACTGGACAACAGAATACTGATTTCTACACACTCCAACCAGTCCCAAAGATCAGATTTTTCCAACAAGTTTCACCATCTGTCATAGGTATGTTGTTTAAAAATCTTATTTGCCCACAAACTTCAAAATCTCTTGAGGAAAGATCACAGAAACTCATATTTATCGATTTGATGTTATAAATCTTGATTCAGGTCTGCAATGATAGTATTGAATGTAATTTATTTGACTTTAGAATTGCAGTATGTTCTGGAAAAGTTGTATGTCAGCACCATTACTAGTTGAAAGCACTGTAAGGTAAATTATCTACTTATTTTCTTACAGAAGTTCTAAGTACGCCAAAGTTCTGCAAAAGTGCTATGAATACAGATTTGCCATCACCCAAAGCAACACATGTATTGGAGGACAAAGAATAATGTACATGTAGTATATCTAGAGATCTCATACCAAACCAAGAGAAACCAGCAGGTAGATTTCATTATATGTAATAGAAATTACTTACAGGACAAGTTAAAAATTTTAAAAAGTTAAGATTTTGTGTGTGCTCACTAGACATCTGTGTTTACAGAAGGGCACAATGCAAACACTCACCAGACCACGTAATTCTTCATAAATGGTACTTACCTATAAAGCAAACAAACAGAAAACAAACTTAAATATTTATACAGACACATGTATATTTTAGCATTTTAAAAGACGTCAGAGGATCAAAATACTGTACTCACTTCAACAAAAGGTTTCAGTAAAAACATATTCCTTGATCTACAACTCCTCATACACCATTGGCCATGTGTAGACACATAATTTTAAATTTTAATTTTTTAATTTTAATTCTCTCATCAGCCTGCTCATAGCTTTATTTTAGTTTCTTCCTTATCAGTTTTAGAAAATCACCACTTTTGATGTCTAAAAAGATTTCCTATGTCTTGCTACATTAAAATTTTAAGATACAGCTACTGTGCAAAAAATATAAGCTTTCAGTTAAAAAATAATGATCCAATAATAATAGCTGAAAGAATAAGCTAATTCTTCTTCCAAAACTGGTTATTAAAAGGAGCAGAATCTTTACATTTTAATATGGTTTTATGCTTTTAATTTTGGGTGATGCTATTCTGCAATTCTAATTGCTTCTAATATCAAATAAAAAGTTTCAATGTTTTATGTTATAAATATTTAACACTATTTTTTGTTTGTCAGTTTGTCTATAGGTCATAGTCTTTAATCACATATTGCTCACCTTTAACAGAAATAAAAACCAACACAAAACAATATGGCACATAACTGACTTGACAACTTCACAAAATCAGTCAATAATCCTATCAAAATAATACTTTGGTCATCAAATGCCTGGTCATGTGATATAATGGAGGGTGGATAAACATGATTAATATTTGTCCTTTAGATTAATTTCATAACATTAAATTATGAAGCACAAGTTTTCAAGTTCACTGAGTTAAAAAAGCCATAACAGGAAAAATTTAGGAAATTTTAGGAATTACTAAGCTGTGAATTTCTTGTCTGTGCTTCTGTCCTTACACAAAGGTCAACAAAACACAATTGTGTTCTAGAATTAAGTAAAATATGCTCTAGAGCACTGTATACAATTAAAAAATAACCAGCAAGCTTTATGCTCAAGTAATGACATTATAGGATGAGTTCATATATTGATACAGGTGTTCTAAATTCTTTTTTGTTCCTGCAAGCAAATGTTTCCATATCTATGTGTCTGTACCTATAATAAAATCATTTGTTTCTAATTCTCCACAGTAACAAAGATGCCTGTGGATTTGCTAGCTACCAAAAGGTTTCAGTTTCTATTCAAAAAAAGAGATAAGAATGAGATTTGATATGAAAGGCCTTTTATGACATTGGAGAACGTCAGACTGCTTTATTTGTTTTGCACTGTGCTTTATTGGTTGCAAGATACTTCTGCACAACAAAATACAGTGTCAGGGTTTACATCAAACCAAACTATATCCCATATTTATGAGTTAGCAGTGAAGCTGCTGCACAGGGCGTTGTGATTTTGTTGCTCAGTAACCTGATTACCACAGCAGTTGACTTTGCTTTTCCCTTTTCCTTATCTAGGCTCAATAACAGAAAAGCGCCACTTCTGCCGACCTAGGAATTTTGTTGTTCGAGCAAACATGCCCTTCCATGCATGATGTGCATGGCAAAGCTGAAAAGAGGTGCATGCATTTTCAGAAAGAAACTTTTTATCTTACAGACTCTTTTCATCACAGTTGTGATAGACGGCCAGAATAATGGCCAGAAAGCCATAAGACAAAGGTATCTTGCGATGCAAAAACATTGCCCCAGATTCAAAATCTGAATGTCTCAGACCCTGCAAAATGGTAGACCGCCCTGCTCCATTCAGCTTCTCTTTACTGTAATCCCAGTGACAGCAAGCATTTGAACTGAAAAAATCTTGGAGATGTTTACTCAAGGCTGGCAGATGTTTGACTTTAGAAACATTTATAAGAGGAATATTGTTGGACACCTAAAATCTTTGGACAAAATCCTCTATTCAGAAGGCAATACATGATATTTTACCTTAGATTCAATTCACTTCCCATTTAAACTTTGTTTGTAATTACAATGGTTCAAAAGTTATAGATAACAATGATCATTATATCGTCACCTGCCTCTATAAACTGAGATTTGAATATAAACCAAACATACTATAGCAATATAAGATGATTGCTACTGTTATGGTTTATGACATTTACCTCTATAAAGCAACCTCATCTTGAGAGATTATCTTTTATATTTCAACAGTGCAGGAAAAGAAACAGTTTCAAAGATATCCTTGAAAAAAATATATAATCTACTACTCCTCCAAACAAAATTTTTAAAAACAGTACATTGAAGCTGCAAGAGTGGCAGTTACCTCCAAAACACCCCTGCTCAAACTACTAAGCACTGGAGCAAGCTTTAAAAAGCATCACACTATAAACTGTAACAAATGCCTTTATTTTGAAAGATATGTGCACAGTTTTTATCATTACTCATGAAAAAGATGCTGAAATTTCTAATTGATGCCTTTTCCATATAAATGAATTTTTGTTCTCTTGGCATTAATTTTTGAGAATTATTTATATCAGAGAATAATGAAATGAAGGTTACTGAATGAATGAGATGTTTTAATAGAAAAAAATCCCATAGCACTTGAAGATTCCTGGAACAACTGATTTCATCAACTTCTTTACCATTTTCCAACATATCAAGCCCCCTAGCCTTAGCAGACTGACAGGTGCATCTGCTGAATACAGCTGTGGAAACTTCCTAGCTATGTTATGGAAAGCTCATCTGCAGAGAGCTAGAGACACCCTAATTGCTCATGAAGATCAACAGTGTTATCGCATTACTTTTTACTGTCCTATCTGAAGGCTAAAAGCCAGCTCACAGAATTGCACAAAGTGTTCAGAATGAATTACTGCATATAACCAGACATAAATCATTTAATGATTTTTGATGCCAAGGATTAAAAAAAAATAAATGGATTTCCCCCTCCATCCTAGTTCTCAAAAACTGAAAATAAGATTAGAGATTATAGCCACCATATGTCAGTCTTGAAATACCCTAATCCAATTGACCCTGCACAGAAGTCTACATGAATATGAAATCACATATCTGACTTTTCCTGTGCCTAACATTGAAATCTTATCATTGTTAATTTAAGTACAAACCAATGGCAATGTTTAATACTATATAGTTCCTGGATTTTTTTTTCAGATTTCAATTGGTTTGTCATTGGAAGTCAATGTTATCCAACTGAAATAGATTGTGTTTTTATAAGTAATGGCAATTCTACCTACACAACTGTCCCAAGAATATTTGCTTCCAAGATGTGCTAGTGTCATTCCACTTTTGTATCAAAGCAAGTACGTTTACATATGTTGTGGGCTACTTAAAAAAAAAATAAATTATTTCAAATGTTTTAAATAAGAATTTTTGAGGAAAAGAGTACATTTTCCACATAGTATTAAGGACGTGTTTAAAATAACTAACAGATATTTTAAAGATAAACAGCAAATTTCTCATGCTATTAGCCACAAATTATTTACTACAACATATATTCTCTTGTCATGCAAGCAAAAGTGTTGAGGTTTTAGCTGTTAACAGCCAAGTATGGTTTTCCTTCTGCCTGCTCTTCCTTTTTCTTAAACGTTAATCTTAGCTTGCTTTTATATTTGTCAGGAAAACAAGAATGTATGCATTTCTCCATTAGCAAACAACATTAACAATAATATAGAAATTAATTTGGAAGATATAATGATTGCGTCTAAGGTTTATCAGACATTAAATTAGTTTATCCAGATGATTCATGTTCATTTTGTGGCAGTAAAGACTTAAAATCTCACTGCAAATTGCAGTTACTGATTAATATAGTTACATTAGTATAACAGAAATCATAAAGAAATCAGCTAGAAAGAGCAAATGCACATTTTTCTGTATTGACTTTTGCAACTTTTTGAAAGGATTTTTTCAAATTGTAGCTTGGAAAACAGCAATTAACAGTTAAAAAAAAAAAAAAGAACAGTTCTTTACAAAACGTACCGAGATTTACATCTGGAGACATGAATATGATGACAACAAAATAACAATATAACTGCAATTTACCAGATATAACAAAAAAATAGATATAGCAACAACATAAAAAGAAGTATGAGTTTAGCCTATATAAAGGACTAATTCTAAGTAATCTTAATCTGTTTACTCTCTTGTGAATTATTAAAACTGGAAAATATATTAAAAAAAAATAATGAAAAAAATGGAAAATTATACCTACAAGGATTTTTTTCCTCTCATGTTACTTTATCAAAGGCTATATAGACATTATTTTTCCCCTTATTTCTAAAAAATACCACATTACCAATTCACAGATATGACCCTGTTTACACACTTGCATTACATAACATTTTTCTTTAAAACATTAGAATCTCACATGCAATCTGTTGTCTCATTTATTTCCTCTAGATCACAGGGCATGTGAACTCTCAAAGCAAAGTAGGAGTGAATAGTTGCTGAATATTGTTAAGATAATTTTTTTTTCTATGTAAATATAAAACTTGTGTCTTCGTACTGATTACATTCATCCAAGTTGCTAGGATTCCAATACAGATCTTTCTGCTGCTATTTTCTTCCTCTGGAACTACAGGCAACAATCTGAAAATCATCAGAAATTGAACTGTGTTGTATGCTACCACATGAGATCAATTAATCAGAACAGCAGAGAGAGCAAACAGATGTTTCTGAAAGTCCACAGGATGCACTCTGTCACTGAGGGTGGTGATCTGTTCAAGCACAAACCAAATTCAGCTAAAACTTTTTCTAATTATTTATGCATGAAATTCTCTACAAAATGAAAAATACACTTCCCCTCATCCCCATAAATTGCTTTCCTCTATGCAGTCACCTCAGCTGGAGTTAGACTCTCATATAAGAAATCTAACAACATGACAGCTGAGAACTCAGATATCCTTAATCCTCGTGACATTCCTTAACTGAAGATATATTTTTTATTATTTATTAGTAAGTAAAAAGCTTTTCTGAGATGCAGTCACAGAAATTCAACCTTACAAAACATGTAAAGCAATCTTATAATCTTCTTCCATGAAATAACTGGCTTCGCAGATGAGGAGAGAACAGGGGATATTGTGTCTCTCTTGACTTCACTACAGCTTTCAGCACAGACTCCTACAAGATCCTCACAAAAAAAATCTAATAAGGGGAGAACTGAATGAGCAAATAGTGAGGTGGATTGAAATCTGATTCAGTAGCCAAGACAAGAGGGTAATGATTAGTGGTCTAGTTGGACAGTACATAGGGGAAAAACCAAAGGATCGGCAATGTGTCTAAACCTGATTAATATCTTTATTAAGTCTCCTCCTGGGACTGAGGGCATGAGAAAGGTGCAGGGTCCTTGGCACCACTGAGGACACTCAGCCAGCTCCTCCACCTTCCCTGACAAAGTCCTTCAGCAGGCAGAAGTGCTCACTAACTGTGAAAACTCATCACTCATACAGATGAAGGAAAGGCTGTGGATGTTGATACTGTTCTCCCTGCATTCTCCAATTCTCAGTACTGGGGTTAGTTTTAATGTTTTTATCAGCAGTCCTGATGGAGAGCATTGAGTGTGTTTTCAGTAAGTCTGCAGACAACATCAAGTTGAGAAGAAGTGTTGATCTGCTTGAGGGTAGGAAGACTCTGCAGAGGGATCTAGATAGGCTGAAAAGTTTCCTGGCAGAAAAGGAACTGGTGGTACTTGTTGATAGCCAGCTGAACATGAGCCAGCTGTGTGCCCAGCTGGCCAAGAAGGCCAATAGCCTCCTGGCCTGCATCAGAAATTGTGTGGCCAGAAGGCCTCGGGATGTGACCGTCTCTCTCTACTCAGCCCGGTAGTAAAGAAAACACTTTGAGTACTATGGCTGGTTTTAGATCCCTCACTACAAATAGGATGTGGAGTTGCAGCAATCCCATCAGAGAAGAGCAAGAAAGCTGCTGAAGGGACTGGAAAACAAGACCCATGAGAGGCAGCTGAGGGAGACCTCATCACTGGCAAAGAGCAAAGTCAGGAGCCTGAACTTCAGAAGAGTGAACTTCTGGCTGTTTAAGGAATTATTAGATGCGATCCCAAAAAGAGCATCAGCCAGAAGAGACAGGCCCCTCTGATAAATAAGGGAGTACTGCCAACAACAGACATGCAGAAGTCTGAGGTACTCAAGAAGTTCTGCATCTCAGTCTTCACTGGCAGTCGGGCTTTCCAAATCTCTCACATCATCTAATCTCTAAGCAGATGTTGAAGAGCAAGTTTGAGACCACGTGACAAAACTAAATGTGTACTAGTCTTTAGCATCGAGTCCTTGAGGAGCAGGCTGATGTAGTTGCCAAGACAATCTCCATCATTTTTGAAAAATCATGGATGTCCCCAGTAACTGGAAAATGGGAAACATCATCCTCATTGTGCCTGGCCAACCTGGAATCCGTCTAAAATGGAGTGACAGCATTATTGGACAAAGGAAGAGCAACTGATGCTGTCCACCTGGAATTCTGTAAGGCCTTTGACAGGGTCCCACATCACATCCTTATCTCTAAACTGGAGAAATATGGATTTGACTATTGATTGGAAAAGGAATTCCCTACATGGTCACAGCCAGAATGTTGTGGTCAACAGCTCTGTTTCCAGATGGAGGCCAGTGAGGAGCAGTGTCCTTCAGGGTTTTTCTTGGGACTGGTGCTCCTCAACATCTTTATCAATTACCTAGACAGTGGGATCGAGTGCATCCTCAGCAAGTTTGCTCATAACACTAAGATGAATGGGGTGGCTGATACAATAGAGGGAAGGGATGCCATCAAAAGAGACCTAGACAAGCTTAAAAAGTGGGCCTATTTGCAACTAATGAAGTTCAACAAGACCATGTGCAAGGTGTTCCACTTAAGTTTGGGCAATCCCAGATGTGTGTATAGACTGGGAAAAGAACACATTGAGGGCAACCCTGAGGAGAAGGATTTGGGGACTCTGGAAGAACTTGGTGACTCTGCTGAACAAAAGGCATTACATGAGCCAGCAATGTGTACTTGCAGCCCAGAATGCCAACTGTATCCTGGACTTCATCAGAAAAGGAGTGACCAGGAGGGAGAGGCAGGTGATTCTCCCCCTCTGCTCTGCCCTCATGAGACTCTACCTGTAGTACTGCATCCAGGTCTGGGATGGACAAGAAAGATGGAGAGCTGTTGGAGCAGGTCCGTAGCAGGGACATAAATATGGTCAGAGGACTGGAGATCTCTCCTATGAAGAAAGGCTTAGGGAACCAGTCTTGTTCAGCCTGGAGAAGGCTTCAGGGAGAACTCGTGTCCTTGTTTCAGCTGATAGAATTGTTTTTCTTTGCTGTAGCTGGTACAACTTTGTTTTGGCTTTAGAAGAAAAAACAATGTTGATAACACACTGATGTTTTAGTTGCTGCTGGGAAGTTCTGCACAGGGCCAAGGACTTTTTAGTTTCTCATGCTGCCCTGCCAAAGAGGAGGCTTGGGCTGCTCAAGGAGCTGGGAGGGAACAGAACCAGGACTGCTGATTCAAACAGGCCAATGGAATATTCCACACCCTCTGCTGTCATGATGAATAATAACATCAGGGGGGTTAGCCGGTGGCACAGACTACTGCTTGTGCATTGGCTGGCCATCAGTCAGCAAACAGTGAGCATCACTTTCTTCGTAAATATAAATATATAATTATAAATAAATATATATATATAAAATTATCATTACTATTATTCCTCTCTTCCTTTTCTTCTTTAGTCTATATCTATCTCAGCCTAAGAGTTGTATTATTTTTATTCTCTCCCCATGCCACTGGCAGGAAGGGAAAGTGTGCAAACTGCTCTGTGGTGCTTAGCTGACTGCCAGGTTAAACTACAAACTCTCACTGTCACTTTTCAGTATTTAAAGGGAGTTTATAAACAGGTGGGAGACTGACTTTTTACATGGTCTCATAGGAATAGGACAAGGTAGAGCATCTTAAGCTAAAGGAAAGGATATTTAGATTAGATGTTAGCAGGAAATTTTCTATACAAAGTTTGGTGAAGCACTGGAAAAGATTGTCCAGAGAAGCTGTGCATACTCCCTCAAGGTGTTCAAGGCCAGCCATTCTATGATTCTTACAGAGTAGGATGAGATCCAAAAGAGTGCTGGCTGATACGCTCATCAAAGCAACTTTCAATCATTTAACAATAGTTCTGGACAAGTGTGGAGGATCCAGCTGATGGGAAAACAGCAACAATTATGCTCATCTACAAGAAAGGCAGGAAAGAGGGTCCAGGTATTACAGTCCTCTCTCTCTGACCTTAGTGCCAAGAAGGGTCACAGAGCAGATCATTTTGAGTGCCATCACATGGCACAAGCAGCACAACCAGGCAATCAGACCCAGTCAGCATGAGTTTACAAAAGGCATGTCCTGACTGACTGACCTGATCCCATTCTATGAAAACATGTCCTCCTTAGCTGATGAAGGAAAAGCTGTGGATGTTGTTTACTTGGACTTTAGCAACACATTTGATACTCTTTCCCCTAGCATTCTGCTGGAGAAACTGTTCGTAGCTTGGATGCATGTACTACTCACTGGGTAAAAAACTGTAGGATGGCCAGGCCCAAAGGATGTAAATCCATTCACAAGTTGTATTCCCCAGAGCTCAGTACTGGCATTAGTTTTGATTTATGTTTTTATCAATGATCTTCATTGAGGGGATTGAGTGCACCCTGATTAAGTTGGGCAGAAGTGTTTTGTTTGTTAGAGGGTAGGAAGACTCTGCAGAGGGATCAGGGTAGGCTGCTTTGATTGCTGCTTCCAGTTGCATGGTTTTCAACAAAGCTAAATGCCAGGTACTGCATGGGGTTGGGTTGCAACAACCCCATACAATGTTGCAGGCTTAGGGAAGACTGGTTGGAAAACTGCCTGGCAAAAAGAACCTGGTGGTGCTTGCTGAGAGACAGATGAACATGAGGCAGCTGTGTGGCCCACTGGCCAAGAAGGCCAATGGCCTCCTGGCTTGCATCAGAAACTGTGTGGCCAGCAGGCCTCGGGAAGTGATTGTCGCTCTGTCCTCAGTCCAGTAAGACAGAATGCACCTTGAGTGCTGTGGCCAGTTTTGGCCCCCTCACTACAAACAGGATATGGAATTGCTGGAACACATTCAAAGAAGAACAAAGCTGCTGAAGGGACTGGAAAGCAAGACCTGTGAGGTGCAGCTGAGGGAAGCAGGGCTGTCTTTCAGGTGAAAAGGACACCTCATTGTTCTCTAAAACTACCCGAAAAGAGGCTGTAAGGGGGCAGGGCTTACATTACTCAGGTGACAAATAATAGGATACAAGGAAATGGCCTCAAGTAGCTCTAGGGGAGGTTTAGACTGAATATTAGGAAGAATTTATTTATGGAAAAGCTCATTAGGCACTGCAACAGTCTGCTCAGGGAAGGGGTTAAACTTCAATCGCTGGAGGCTTGGAGACCTGTGGATGTGGTGCACTGGCGGTTTAATGGTGGACTTGGCAGTGTTAGGGGGATGATTGGACTTGATTATATAAAGGATCTTTTCCATCCTATGTGATTCTGCATTTCTATGAACAGGCTATTAAGATGAAGCAGAGACTGGAGCATCTCTCCTATGAGGGAAGGCTGAGAGAGATGTGTCTTTTCAGCAGGAAGAGTCCCCTGAGCCGCTGATGCGTTCTCATCAATGTATACAAATATCTGAAGGGCGGGTGCAAAGAAAATGGAGGTAGACTCTTTTCAGTGGTGTCCAGCTATAGAGCAAGAGGCAATGGGCACAATGGAACAAAACAGACAGAGGTTCTGGCTGAACATCAGGAAACACTTCTTTAATGTGTTGGTGACTGAGCAACAGGGGGTGAGACCTTCTCTGACAGCCCTCAGAGGAGCCCACTGAAGATATCCAGACAGTTCCTCTGCCTTCCTCACTCATTTTACTTTCTTCACATACCCTTTGCAAGCTTCAGTGGTGCCACTGACCAGGGAGAGAGTGTGAGTAGGAGACCAAGGTAGGTGTGAAGAGCAGCCCTTGGGGCTGGCTGACCACAGGGATTAAACTGATTGTGATGACAACAACAATTTTCAATCCACAAGGAGACCCTTCAGGAAGCTCTCCCCTTCCCTCTCTTGGACTTTCTTTGCTTTCCTGCTCCTCCTAACATGTCTCTTTTGTCAGGAAGAACGTGGCAGCAGGCACCGAGGAGCATCTGGAGCAGAGTGGGTCTGCATCACCAGCCAACATGAGCCAGAGGCAGCAGGCAGGGCCATCAGAAGTAGTGGCAGGTGAGCAGTGTCTCATCTGCCTGGGCACCATCATCAGTGCTGCCTATGTGCCCACCTGCTTCCACTCCTTCTGCTTCTGCTGCATCTGGGGGTGGGCTGCCACAGGCGCTGTGCCTGATCTGCAGGCAGCCTCTTGACTGCATCCTGCACAGGGTCAGAGCAGATGGCAACTACCAGGAGCATGAGTTCGGCTCATCTCCTCACAGCCAGAGGAACACTGCCAGTGAGAGGGTGCGGAGCAGATCCCCTCACTGCCACTACACCCTGCACTATGGCCTAGAAACAGTTTCCCAGCAGATGGGAGAAGGGGGCCATGAGGATGGACTAAGAGGCAAGGGCTGACGCAGCTGCAGGGCTGACCAGTGCTGCCTCCCAGGAGGCTGCAGGGCAGCACCCTGACAGCCCTGTGCACAGACCCATCATCTGCAGTGGCCCACTGCTGCTGTGATTTCTGCACACTGACCTCCCTGAAAGGAGAGGCCAAGGAACACCTGGAGGTTCCCAGGCAGCAGGGCAGCGCAGTCCCAGCCCTTTCATCAAAAGCCTCTGAGGCTTTGAGCCCTCAGGGCCTGCTGCTCCTTCTGTCAGAGAGCAGCCAGCACAGCCCTGTCCCTGCTGGTTTCCTCCGACAGTGCCTCCACATCCAGCACGCTGCTGGCCCAGCAATATCACAGCTGCTCTCACTCCCAAAGCCAAGGCATGTGCCAAAGCAGCTATGGAGAAGATCCCCATGGAACACCAAGCTGCACTGCACTGTGAAGCAGCTGTGGAGTCTCCATGCCTGCACACACTCAAAAGCCATCTCAGCAAGGTCCTAAACCTCCTGTTCCATGTCACTCTGTGTGAGAGGGAGGGTGGGACAAGACCTCCAGAGGACCCTTCCAACCTCAACCATTCTCTGATCTTTTTCATTCATTTTATTTTTAAGCAAGACAATGGAACTATTTCTGAAAAGAGAAAACAGGTACCAGTGGTGATCAGGATAAACTGATTTAAAAATGGAGCATTTGATCTAGCTTACCCCAAGAGCTAGTATCTTTTCTAACAACCAAATACACCTTTAAAACTTGACTTCAGCCAATCTGGAGCACCAGCCATTATGGCTGTTTTATCAAGGAGGATATCAGACATCTAAGCATAAAGAGAATCCTTTCTAATACCACAGTGGCATTCCATGGAGCTCTCTGAGATTCTTTGACAAGGAGAAAAGTGGGCTCCTTGAGCCCTCTGCTTCCTTCTTCATCCGGCTACACCCGTCCCATGCTCCCACCTTTGGACCTTCCTCAAGAAAGCCTACAGTGAGCTTCACACATTTCCACAAGCCTCTGAACAGTGTCCTTTCTTAATGTTTGCCCAGCCCCAAATGCTCTTGCACTATAGCAAGGCCTCTCCCGACTCTGGAGGCAGTGACCCTTGCAGCCTGCAAGGCCCTCCTACACTGCTTCTGCAGCTGACCCTCTCTTGGTGGACACCATGTGAAACATGAAGTAGTATGACCCACAGATATTAAGAAGAGAGACAAGAACATACTGGCTAGAGACCAGGAGAGGACTATTACAGTGGTTAAAGGTCCAGAGTATCTCTAGTAGATCAAAAGGCTGAGACCTGCAACTGTTCAGCCTGAATAGAAGGCGGCTCACAGCAGCTGTCATAGAGTTTTGTAAGCAAATGAACTGAGGATAGAAAGAAGATAGTGGCAGGCTCTTTCCCTGGTACCCACTGACAGGACAAGTGGCAATGGCTACAAACTGAAGCACTGGTGGTTTCTTCTGAGAATCAGTTAAGAATTTGTGTGCTGCGACCATTATCATAGAATTACAGAATCGTAGAATTGTTTGAGTTGGAAGGTCATTTAGAATAGATCACTGGCAGAGTTCTTCCAGAGAGGCTGTGCAGTCTCTTCTTGGAGATACTCAGATGTCATCTGGATATGGTCCTGTGCAATGTTTCCTACTCTGTCAGAGAATTTGAACCAGATGACTGCTAGAAATCTCTGTCAACCTCAACCATTCTGTAATCCTGTGTAAAAATAGACTAAACAAAGAAATCTAACTTAAATTTAACAGAGAGTAATCCATCTTCCCTGTGGGAATAATCTAGATACAGTATTATAGTCTTTCAAATAGCTTTTCCCAACACTTCTTATGCTCAAAGAGCTTCTCAATTTGGCATGTATTTTAATATTCCTGTTACCTATTAATAGAATACGTAATTTAAAAAAAGAAAAAAATTCTTCAACTCACAAATGAATTGTGAACTGTGTATTTTTTTTCTTTAGACTTTTTTTTTCTAAAGAAGAAGAGATTTTTTTTTCTAATTTATGTCCTGCAGTCTATTCTACACATTTATTTTTTCTACAGTATAATTGCTCTGTGGCACTTCTTGCATACTTAGAATACTACTCTGTTTCTTCTGGCATTTGTTTAACAGATGAAGGATAGTCTCAAATTTGACCAAGTTAGATAACATGATCAATCATTTTCCAAGTCTTCTATTTCTTTATGATGATATTGTTGTTTCTGTCCTCAGGAAGTAGCAATTACAACCTGTGTACTATGTACAGAAAGTGTTATTTTGTTACTATCTTTGTGTATCACAAATAGAAAGTGTTATTTCCTCACTGTCTTTTTCCAACTACAAAATACAATCCACCAAGAAGATTTTCATCATGAAAGTATCTGCACTTAAAAGGTTTTTTTAAGTACTTTTCTTACACATACTTTTATCATGTTTTTCAAAATATGCCTCCTATAACATCAAAAGAACAAATGAAACTAGCAAGCAGCAGCTCAGTATCAATCCATGACTCATGGTATGTTCACTATTTATAGATACTGTCTCAGTTTCTAGCCCAAATTACTGTTTAGACCAACAGTAAGTACCTGTATTTCAGTTTCAAACTTTCTGTATGAGACTATTTGTCGGTACATTCAAGAAAAAGTATAGTTGAAGAAAAATGAGCATTGTGAATTAGCAAGGCGTATTACCTTTCAGTCAATATTATAGTAGAATAATTAATCACAACAATGAACTAAAATACATATATAATAATGTATTGGTTTCAAGTCTTTTTTTTCTGCTAATACTAGGCAATGATTACCCCCATTTGAAAAAGATCATCCAGTCTAACCGTCCACCTATCATCAATATTTCCCACTAAACCATGTCCCTCAGTACAACATCTAAACATTTATTGAACACCTCCAGGGATGGTGACTCCACCACCTCCCTGGGCAGCCTGTTCCAGAGCCTGACCACTCTCTCAGATAAGAAGTATTTTGTAAGGTCCAAACTGAATCTCCCCTGGCACAACTTGAGGCCATTCCCCCTTGTCCTATCACTAGTTACACGAGAGAAGAGGCCGACCCCCAGCTCACTACAATGAGTAGTGACACTCCCCATAAGGCCTGTGCTCCAGACCCCTCACCAGCTTCATTGCCCTTCTCTGGACACACTCTAGGGCCTTGATGTCTTTTGTGTAGTGCGGAGCCCAAAACTGAACACAGTAGTTGAGTGTGGCCTCACCAGGGCTGAGTACAGAGGGATGATCGCTTCCCTGCTCCTGCTGGCACCACTATTTCTGATACAAGCCAGGATGCCATTGGCATTCTTGGCCACCTGGGCACAATGCTAGCTCAAGTTCAGCCAAGTAAAAAAAAAAAAAGGACAAAAATAAACAACAACAACAACAACGAAATAAATTCTTTGGAAAGAAATGATACATTCTACATTATTTGCAGAGGAAGAACTTATATGTATAAAAACTCATATTAAACATCCCTGTTGTAATATCAGAAGATAAATCTGTGAGCCTTTTAGATCAGAGGCTTCAATACTGTTGTCTCATTTTCATTGCAATTTTAGACCAAATGACAGTCTGAACTTCCCTCCAACCTTCCCTCCATGATCACAGAACTGTGGACTAAGTTCTGTGATGCCACGGCTCAAAGCATCTGGCATGGAAGAATCTATAAATTAAAGATCTAGTTTTGCTGAGCAGGCTAACAAAGCAAAGGTAGTTATTAAACATTTTTGAAACACAGACCAGTCTCCGTGTGGTAAATAACTTTTACAATTGCATTGCTCTGTAGTTTTGCTCACCTGCTCATTTTTGCCATGCAATAAGTATGAAATAAGTTATATTATTTCTTTTTTTTCCCCACAAACTACTGTTTGCTGGAAACCTGCTTCATAATTGTTTCACTGAGCAATCTCGCTCTTTCATAAAAAACAGTGAGCTATTTTTCCTCATTTATAATTTCTATACTTCTTAGAATTTCAAAAATTTGATCATAACCACAGGCTCTTCTCCAAACTGAAGCATCCTAGGCTATATAGTTGCTCTTTGCTCTGCTCGTTTTACTTTCCTAAAGGTCATACTAGTCTAGGTACCTTTCTGACTCTCCTTACCACTGAGTTGATATTCTCAGAGGATTACCCAACAATGATTCCTAAACTTCTGTCTTCAGGTGTTTTACTTAATTCAAGATCTCTTTTTAGCTATGCATAGCTAAAGCTATTTTTTCCCTTGTGTATTCATTTGTATTTACTAATTCTGAATTTTTTTTATCATGTTGCTTCCCATTCAATCAATATTCCATGATAAGTTATCTCTTTTGGAACTCTTAATGGAGGATAATATATATACATATACATATATTTATAAAATGCCCACAATCATCTTCATTAAATAACATCTGGACTTAGAAGCCTAAGAATTTTTGAAGTTGACAGTGGTCTCTCCTTAAAGTTAAGCCTTCAGCTCATCTACTATTAACCATAAGATCTAGTGGAAGACATACTTTGGCTTTACTTTGTAGTAAAGAGTTAGAAAAAAAATGCTGTGTTTTTTTTTTTTTTCTGCTGCTACTTTGACTTCTTTTAAAACTCCTTTCCTTCACCTATATTGGTTTAGGTACCAGACATTACACTTAGAATCATGGAGTGCTTTCCAAAGTAAATTAGGAAGTGGATTAGTAAAAAAACATTATCTACTTGTGTGAAAACAAACAACATGAAACCAGCTCTGACAAAACTAACATACCCCCTAACAAGGTATGCTAACAGCTCTTCTGTGTTACACAAAACATTTATTTCCAAGAAGTAACACAAGCAGAATTTAAAACATAAGAGAAATGCTAATGCTGGACTCTGATATTTGGAACTGATCTTGATCAGTACTAAGGATAATACAGTTGTGGAAATTTCTTTTTGACCAGACACGAAAATACTCAAAAGAAGCTCTGACTGAAAAAAATAAAGCTCTACTGAGAAGCCATGCACTATCAAACATTAACCTCTATGCTACAGCTGTTTAAACAGAATGAACTAGTCTTTGATAAATAATCTCATCAATAACACAAACTATGCTTTTATCCTCTGTATTACCTGTGTATTAGTTACTTTGTTCTCTTTTTTTTAGGATACTTTACAAAATAATAACAGCTATTTTCTATTGGATTATACATCACCTGCCTTTCAAGATATTTATTCTTACGTATAAAAAATTATAACTATTGCAAACACTTAACAGACCAAGACACACAATACTTTCTGCTTTGGCAAATGGCATATGAAGTTGGATAAGCATTAAATGTATCAGTTATCATATAGAGTATTAAAAATTGTTATTTTGGATTACAGAAGCAGTCGTATTTTTGTGTATATTGAAAATACATTGCTGATTAACAGAACTCAAGTTGTGCTCTGCTCTGTCTGTATATATTCTCTTCTGACTTTCCAATACTGTAGCAGGGGAGAGCTGAGGCAAGCTGCAAATGAATGAAGCAGTCTCACTCCAGTTTCCAAGCAACACAGAAGTGTAGTGTCTGTGCAGCATACTGTTCATTGCTCCAAAAGCTGTTACTACTCATAATTATTGTGAATTTTAATTTCAAAACTTTCTTTTTCTTACATCTCATGTACTATAACTCACTATTTTTCCCCTCTCCTTATCTATTACTGTGAAGAACATCTTTGTTCTAAAATACTGTTTGTTTGTGTGCTCAGTGCAGCCACTCCTTGGAGAAAGTCCCACGATAAAGTCCTATCACAAAACCAAAAAAAAAAAAAGTCAAAAGATATCCATGTAATTATGCCAGCTATGAAACTTGCTTCTCATGTGACCCAGATGAATCAAAGAATATATACTGAACCGTAATAAGGATACTTATTCTGAGTTTAAAAAGTTTTAATTTATTTGGTGAAACTTACCCCCAAATAAACTAAAAAAAAAACCACCTGAATTAAAACTACGTAGAATAGAAATAGGAATAGAACAGTACAAATATTTGTTAATAAATGGGGATTTAAACAGAATTGGTTATTAGTGATCAGTTCAAATTAATATGTTATTAATTAATAAAATACCTTAATATTATGGACACAGTCATGAGCAACCTGCTGTAGCTGGAGGAAAAGAGAGGCTGGATGAAATGACTTCAAGATCCTGACCTTAATTCTGGGATTCTGCAATTAATTTTAATTTACTTTCTGGAACGTTCCTGTTCCCTCTGGTGTGTATATCAAACAAGCTCCATCCCCTGCTACTAGAGTTTAAAAAAAATTAAATGAAATCTTTAATGTAAATCTTCCGTAAATTTAACTGCTGTTAATAGTAGTAGAATATTTACTTCTACTCAATTGCAACAGGCTTTCAATCACTACATAAAGAAATAAATATGTATTTTTGCAGTAACACACATTTTTGTCATCTTTGCACACTACTATATAAGTATACAAATATATTAATTTATAGAATGTTATGAAAACAAAGCATAAGTAAAGCTCCTGAATTACCTCCAAATTAAATATGCATTTATTCCTCAAGTACATGGAACAGTGAACTCAGCTCTTGAAAGGATGGGTGCTCAGATCCAGCAAGGTTCTATCACTTCGCCTCCAAGTGATCACTAATTGAGCAGCCTTCTGGCAACATACCACCCACGCTCTTGTTCTGCACATTCAAACATGGTCCTTCTCTAGCATCATCAGTTTCTTATTACTAAAAGCAGTACAGATCAAAGCACAATAAAGTCTTCCTACTCTGTTATTTACGCTTTATTCAATGGCTGAGAAAAATAAACTAGCAAGGAAGATGTTGATTTTGCCATGTTGGTGTTGATTCTATGCCATTTGTTCACCTCCCAAACAAAATAAAACTGCAACATTGTTCATTAAAGCTTGTCAGAAAGAAGCATAGGTAGTTTTTATTTTTTGAACTAGGTTAGTTTTATATCTAGTTTCTCAGTTTCTAAATGTATGACTTGGTATGCTATAGCTAAGTTCAAAGCTGTACAGCAATATACCAGTGTAATTTTAATATAACCAGAAATAGTCTCGGGTTAAGATTCACTTCAACAACACCAGCAACCCAATTTCATTTAATTACACTTACAAATGTAAATTATTTATTTATTCTCTTCTTCTCCCTTTGGTTTTTCTTTTTAATTTTGTCCCCACCTTTCATTCCCAATTTGACTTATTTTGGTCAATATGGGTTCATATCAACATCATGCCCTCATGTGTAGGCAACAATAACTGTTCATTTCACTTTACATTGTTTAAAACATTGTTGTATGTAGTCTGCACTTAAGAAGACAATATTTACATTTCTGTTGAACTTAAGAGATGGAAAAAAACTTTATTTAGAAAACAGAATCATTTGATTATACAATTTCAGTGAGTGCTTTGCACAAAATTCAGAGATCTCACAGGCCTACACAATTGCAGAAGCAGAGCAGAGCTGACAGAGGTCTCAACAAAGTTATAACCCTTACAATATTCAAGTGAAGTTAGACTATAAAGAAATTGTTTACATTGTCACACTACTTTTAACCCTTCAACTACAGAATGACTTGCCACTCATATGACAGACCTTTCAATGAAAGCAATGCAATCAATGACAAATACAGACCAATTGCCACAGCTGTAGATGTAGACAAATACAAATAACAAGCAGAATGCAAAACTAGAATTAATTTTAAAAGCTAAGAATATATTTTCAGACTTGATATTCTTTAAGTAATGTTTAATTTGTATGTCTGTTTTCAGAAGGTGATTTTGGGGTTAGGGTTAGGAAATACAACCCCACAAATGCAAACAAATGGTTAACTTTCCACAATATTGCCCATTAGACAACTACCCTTATTTTCTAACTGGTTTAATGTACTTAGATACTACATGGCTCCAGCATCCCAACAATAGAAAGTCCATTCATGTCTCTGTTGATCTCTCTTAATACAGATATGGACAGCTGATACTGTATGACTACATCAGCAGAAAAATAATGACAGAGCCAGCATAAAATGTCATAAGACATTTTATAAGACATACAACAAAACAACAACAAACACATACCCAATCTCAGCAACTGCATACAGAAAGGGGTATTAAAATAGATTGTAAGACAATTTCTCTGATGTTTAAAAATGCCAAAATTGTTCGTTCAAACAGTCATAATTTTATTTGCCCTTCTGTGTATGGTAAATGTAATAGAATGAGGTGCACTTTATTAGTTATTCAAAAAATCTCTTCCATCAGACTAGTATTTCTTTAGGTGAGCAGAACAGACATGTTTTACAGATAGAAAAAAAAAACTGTTTCACTCAGATTTTCAGATGTTGTAACTTTTCATGAGAAAAGTAGGTAGTATATGTTTTGTATTGAACATCTACTCTGTAAAACTGAGTTTTGTCCCTCTTTACATCATAGAGAATAAGCCTACACTTTTTGAAAGCAGACACTTCTCTACTCTGCCTGTTCTTTCTGTCAGTCAGACACAACTGACCTCTGAACTGCATAGCCAAGGTTAGTGTGGCATGTGCATGAACTGGTTAAGTCCAATGAATCTGAACATTGTTGTCATTCTCAACTACATTAATGCTTTCCTTTTTTTAGTGCAGATCAATGGATAGTCTTAAAATTACACTGGTATCTTTTATTGGTTAAAATGTTAAAATGCTTAAAACAAGGACAGTGTTGTCTTAGAATTCTACAATTCACAGCCAGTGAACACCATTAGAAACTACAAACGGGTATTTAAAATTTAGAAGATGAGAAGTATTTTCTTGATCTGTAAGCAATGATAGCACTTCACACTTGGAAACCATTGGAAAACATACTAACAATCTTCTGAGATAAATATTACAATATTTCATTTCAAGTATTTAGGAATTAGGACAATTAGCAACGTTGTTGAATCCGCAGAATGGCAACAGATGAGAGAGCTATGTTTAAAATACCAGGATACTGAGACCCAATCCCATACTGTACCCACAAGGCCATGTGTCCCTCTTCTTGAACTTATTTACAAGTCTCAGTAACCAATGAGATTTACTTATTTTTGTTTTGTTTATTTGTTTTTTTTAAATATTTTTTTCATGCATGTATGTTCTCTTTGAACTGAAGAAGCTTATTTTCTAGAGTTACATGATTGTAGCACACAACAATCACACAATCTTTACCCAAGAGAAGCAAAACAGATGTATAATTGCAGCTTATCTTTTTTGATTTGCACTGTAACCTCACTACTACACATCACAGAAGGTGATACAAAAGGGACAGAATATAATTTTTTTCCTACTGAGCTCCTCAATGTATTGCTTACTTGTTCAAGGAACTGTATCTCTAACGTGAATTTTACACACTAAAATTCATCATGAAAAAGTTAAAGGTACCTGAAGATCATGCTTTACTATGTTGCTCAATTCACTTGAATTTGTTTCCTCCTCAAAGCCATTCACCTAGCAGACAATTAAAACCTATGCGTAAAGAATTAATATTCTATTGAAATAAATGAATGGAGCAGAAATGGGTTTTTATGATTTTCCTGATCCTCACTCAAAAATTTATATTCAGAACAGTGAATCACAAGGTATCAGTTTAAACAGCATTGCATTTTCCTTTTATAGCGAAGATAGATCTTTATTTTTTCAATGACAAGCAAGGAAATTAATTATAGAGGAAAAAAAATCTTGTAGTAATTTCCTTTTTCTCTTGTTTTTCAGCTGCTAAAAACTTTGTGCATACTTCCCTCTATCTCAACAAGACTGTTTCATCCAAATCTTTGATCAAGCAACAACTGTCTGCTGCAGCTGTGATGGCTGCATCCAGTTACACAGTAGCCAAGGGCCAAGGAACAGGGATAGTACGCCATATGACTATGAGTCAGTCATCTTACCCCACATGTAACAGCCCAGAGCACTTCGAGCTCTCCTGAACAGCAGTGAGCTGCATGCCAGCAACTTGCCTTGAGTAGGGACTCCTCAAGGTTGAGACAGATTTTCAGTAAGTGATTAATAGCCAGTGGAAACTTTGCAAACTTTGCTGAGTTGCGTCTTGTATCAACTTTGTATATAATCCTTTGTACATAAACTGCTAATTCTGAGACTGGATCCAGCTGCACCCAGACTCCTCTGAGAAGCAGTCTGGAAAGCAAAGGGGTTCACTCTGAAACTCATGATTCAGTGAGAGGGTCTTCTTGACAACTTTGTCTGTGCTGTCCTCTACACAGTAAATAACCAAGTGTACCAAATGTAAAAGTGACTAACTACTGAGTTTCTGCTGCTATCACTATATGCGCCATTGGGTATATCTGGATGCTTTTCTTATTTTTATGCTCTGAGACCACAGAATTACAAGATGCTTTTGCTAAAGAAAGCTTGTTTCAGGTATCTGAAATTAGAGTTCCACTCAAATGAAATCTTTTAGCGCACTGGTCTACTAGCTGACACCTGCTTACATTAAAAAGCTAGAGCAAAAACCAGGGACTAAGTAGCCTCTAATAATCCAAAAGACACAAGACCTCAAACTATTTAGGTAACATAGTCATACTAACTCTGTCAGGCTGAAATACAGAACAAGTGCTAGAATAAAACCTACAGCGAAAAATACTCATAGGATTATCCACCAAACTTGTAATATCATTTAAGCTTGAAGAAAATGTCAGGGATTCATAACTTATTTAAAGTGTTCTGAATATTAAAAACAAGGCAAACTGACATTAGATCCTATGCAAATAGGAGACAGTCTGAAAAATAACAGGGTCTAGACAATATGCACCTGAGGCTATCAATTTATTGGATGAACTAGAAGATGTCCAACATGTTTGTCCTAACTTTAAGCTGTATCTCCATGAAATAAGACAGCACAAAGTGTTCTGATTAAAAAAAAATTATGGCTCATCTTTCACTACACATTTTCTCCCTTGTTCCATTAAATTACATTATTAGTGTCCGAGTGAGGTTTCCCCCTTAACTCACTCAAACAATCGTTCATCTGCATTCAAATGGTCCAAAACCAGCTGACTTGCTACAGGCTTACAGCTCAAGTTCCCTATCTTGAGAATATTGCTTTTTAAGAAGCCTTCATACATTGTTTGCAAAATTTAATATATTTATACAGACTTTTCTCTGCAAAGCTTCAAAAAAAAAAATATGGGTGCTTCTACTATAAAATTATTGCGTGCATGAGATTAATTACTTGAAAGTCCTTCGTGGAATCTGTATAATGAATTAAGTCTAGTCCAAGGTCTAAACATTTTTAAAACAGTTAAATTACATTTTATTTAACTAGTTTGTTTCAGAAATTAAGACTGCATCAAAGAAAAAGTAAATTATTCATTAGTAGCTATGCCTCCTTTCTGTTGAAGTATTTTATTTCTTCCACTTTATATATCCATTGCAGAATATACACCACTCAGTTCTGAAAGAGCCTTAATCTTCATTGGAATATTCATGAAGAAAAAAATGTTCTAAGTTTTTATATAAGCTACACTACAAAACCCTATTTGTTCATAATGAGTGGATCATCTCTATAATACGGGGTGATTTCCATTTCAAAGTCTTTATTGTTTCTTTTCTGTGTAATTTCATATTGGATAATTAAAGGATAATCTTGTATTAACAGAAGGGCATGGATAGAACCATGGTTTGAACAGATCCAGCTTGTAACACAAGCATATATAAAAAATATATATTCAAGCAAGTTTTACAGTCCAAGATCATTTCATGTTTTTACCTGACCTCACCTTCGATATATATTTTAACTATGATGTTTCACTGTGTATGCCTGAACAGTTCATGGCATTTTCATAACACTAGTTTAAACACTAATAAATTTCTTCCATTTATTCTTGATTGGAGATGGTCTTTGCACTTGGAACATGCAAGTAGCAGCTTGTAGAAAGCCACAAGACAAAAACAATTTTTCCTATTTTCCTATATTATTCCTATAAGATATATCTAGAAGTGAATTTGGAATTAAGTATGGCACATAGTCTGGAAAACTATATAGCTCTGAAAATATGTAGAGTGTGAAAGATACTTTCTTCCATGTACTCAGCTGAGACTTCTCACAGTTCCCTCTCAACATCACTCAGTAAAACAGGCCTGACAACAGAAAAGGAGAAGAGAAGCTGCCTAGAGACGTAGTGGATGCCCTATCCCTGGAGACCATCAAGGCCAGGCTGGACCAGGCTCTGAGCAACCTGATGAAGCTGTAGGTGTCCCTGATCATTGCAGAGGTGTTGGACTAGGTGACCTTTTAGGATCCCTTCCAACTCAAACGATTCTATGATATTTTCAACTGATGTTCTAGGGATTTAAGCAGTTGTGAAATCCCCATGTGATATGGAGATTCTAGAAGAATCATTAATAAATCACTGACTTTTCTAACTTCCCTAGGAGGAATAAAAGACAGCAGAATGTCACCATGATGAAGAGGCTGTAGTGATTTATTAAGGTCTGTCAAGATCACACTACAGTCTTCAAAAGGAAAGGGTTTCCTGATTTGAGCAAAAAGCCACAAAACAGATCAGCAAGAAATTTCCATAATATAAAAGGAACAAGTGAAAAATAATTTACAGATAAGACCTCAGGATATGCTGTGCTGTTAAAAAAAAACAAAAACAAAACAAAACAAAAAAACAGAGATGTCTTAAAGGAAAATAATAGAATAGTTCTAACAGCAGAATCTGCTGTTGAGTCATGAAGCACACGTTTTCTTCACTGCCACATATCAGAACAGAATAGATGATGCTGTGTTTTGTACCTCATCACTCAGCAATACTATTCTCTCTACGGAGCAATCTTGAGAGAAAGCAATGTGTAGCTTTCTCTCAGCAAGTCCTTGTGGGGTAGAGTGGAAGACTAAAGAACTTCAGACTAAATATGTGAGGCACAGTAAGTCAGTACTTTCCAATACTCAAGTAGAATATTCCCAAAACACCTTTTCTGTTGATCGTGCCTAAATTTTTTTTCTGATGAGATGGATTTTGTACATTGAAAGATACAGTCTGATCTTGAACTTACTATGATTCAACCTTAGTGTTACTTCTTATATTCCTAACAATAATGAGGTAGAATTTAACTTCTCTAATGGCTAATTCATTGGTTTCATTTATGCAAATCAACACATTTCAAAATTGTTGCTATTGGCAAGTTACTGTTGACAAAAAGCCAAAAGCTTGGTGTTGTCATGAGTGTTTCTACAGTAGTGCCACCAAATATTAAAAATTACTCCGTGACTACAGTTGCAAGCTAGGACAGTGATGCATGTGCCTCATACAGGCACTGAGTATATGCAACACAAGAGGACCATACGTAAGGTTTCAAGCATGTGACTGTCACATTAAGTACATAATTGTTCTCAAATAATCATTTTGTAGATGGAGCATCTAACTTGCTATCTTCTAAAACAATATATAAGCTTTTGGAAAAACAACAAATTTTCAAATATATCTTCTGTGGTAAATTATTTTTTATTTGGGGAAAGAGCTCACTGTAAAGGCAGTTCTTACCTTTTTTAATTAATATGTTTGGTGATCTTGCTGGATTTCCACATTTAATTATGTGGTTTAGTCTGTTTCCCATGGTAGCATGCTTTTATACAATTCATTATTTTTCTTTTTTATTATGTAATGCACTACATGCTATGATTGTAATTAACACCTTTCTAGAATTAAATCTCTGTGACGCACTTTTGAAATTACAGCAGATAATAAGGGTGCTTATAGCTGCACAGCAAGACTTTGGCAAGACTGGAAATAAAATAGCTAGCTTTTCTGACTCAGTGAACTATCCCATCTCTAGAAAAACAATGTATGTTATTGATGATTGCATGTCTTCTATAATGCAAAAGAATACTTACGGTAACAAATAAATTATTTGAATATAACTGGAAAATGCATGTCAGAAACACTTACACAAACACACATTCCTTACATTATCAAACATTTCACTCATCCACAATGTGTTTGGGTTTTTTTTGTTGTTTTTTTTTTGTTTGTTTGTTTTGTTTTGTTTCAAATTAACAAGGCAATCCTGTCAAGCGAGAATCGCGGAACAAATTCACGTCTTGAAGAACACTATCAAACTTCTTGGAAATGCCAGCTAGTCTGGCTTATAAAACTAAGATATATAATTGAACATCACGCATGTTATTGCAAATTAAAAGTATTTCAAAGCTTACTTGAACCATCTATTGCCTATAAAAATCTAGTCTACAACAAATCAACCTCATTGTCAGAACATGATTGTGGAGCACCTGTCACAATAAAATACTACTTGATTAGCTCTGTCTGTCTTAATGAGAGTATTTCCTCACAGCTGATAAATTTAGTCCAGTGAACGTAAACAAGAAGTATATTAGTTGTACATATTCTTGCTAAAGAATTGAATGCACAGACTTGGCAAGGGTAAGTTGTTGAAATTACTGGGTGCAAGATGCCCTTATAAAATGTCCCTCCCCAGCTTTCCTGTGGGCCTCCTTTCAGGTACTAGAAGGTCGCTATAAGTTCCCCTCAGAGCCTTTTCTTCTCCAGGCTGAAGAGCCCCAGATCTGTCAGCCAGTCCCCACAGGGGAGGTGCTCCAGCCCTCCAATCATCTTTGTGGCCCTCTTCTGGACCTGCTCCAGCAACTCCATGTCCTTCTTGTGTTGGGAGCCCCAGAACTGGATCCAGTACTCCAAGTGGCGTCTCATGAGAGCAGGATAGAGGGGCAGAATCACCTCCTTCGACCTGATGGTCATGCTTCTCTTGATGCAAACCAGGATATGGTTGCCCTTCTGTGCTGCAAGAGCACACTGCTGGCTCATGTTGAGTCTTTCACCAATGGACACCCCAAAATCCTTCTCCTCAGGGCTGCTCTCAAGCCATTCTCCACCCAGCCTGTATTTGTGCTTGGGATTGCCCTGATCCATGTGTGTCAACTGCACCACTCAACTTGGTGTTGTCTGCAAACTTGCAGAGGGTGCACTTGATCCCACTGTCTATGTCACCTACAAAGATGTTAAATAACACCGGTCCCAACACCGATCCCCGAGGAACACCACTTGTCACCAGTCTCCACTTGGACATTAAGCCATTGACTGCAACTCTCTGAGTGCAACCATCTAGCCAATTCCTTATCCAGCAAGTGGTCCATCCATCAGATCCACTTTTTCTCCAGTGTGGTGACCAGGATGTCGTGCAGGACAGTGTCAAATGCTTTGCACAAGTCCAGGTAGATGACGTCAGTTCTCTTCCTTTATCCACTGATGCTGTAACTCTATCATAAAAGGCCACCAAGTCTGTCAGGCACAATTTTCCCTTGGTGAAGCCAGGTTTTTCATATAACCTTCTCTTTTTAAGCTTCATATTTTATTTCACTGTTCAAGAGGACGTTATTTTTAATTATATTTTGTTGCGTCTATAACCTGACTAAACACTGCCTTGCCTCTTGGGAATACTCGCATCTCATTCAATCAGAAAAAATATGCTGCAATCTAGCTAGTCTGAAATAATCTTTCATAACAAAGTTTTTTCCTCTATTGTTTGAACTACTCTGCCCTGCTCTCTAGAACATGGATGTCTAAACTTTTGGCTTGTCTGGGCTGCATTGAGTGAAGAGAAATTATCTAAGGCCACATGAATATTAACTATATCATATATTCCATATAAGTAATAAAACTGTTTTTTGTATTTTTTATTAAAACATAAAAAGAAGTGAATAAAAAAATTTGGAAGAGAAAAAGTCTATAGGTTCACTCTGTAGCTTAGCACAGTTTCAGCAAAAATACATTGAATCCAGCAGTGCAGAACCACATGATGTTTGGTAGATTGCAGAAAAGCAACATATTTATACTTATATATTTATAACCAACATTTGAGTTTTTATTGTATTTTGAAAAGGTATTGTGAAATAGAAATAAACAAAAGACCTGAGTTTATCAATATTCTTATGCTAGTTACATTCCTGAAATTTAAAATGGCACACCCTAGCTATATCTATCTAAACTATTTCTAAGGCATCTATCGTTTTCATATCTGAGTGCCAAAGTCAATGTGAAAATATTTACTGTGGGTGGGGCTGACTGAATTCAGATGAAAGTACTGTCTGTAAATGGGTACATACTTGTATTCTTATAGTCAATAACCATATTAAATGGTTAGGTTTGAGGGTGCATATGTAAAGAAAAATTTTTTTAAAAATCTAATGAGCAAAACCATTAAAATCTCAAATATCAAAAGTTACTAAATGAGTCCTAAGGGAACTATAGAAGGGACAGGGATTTCAAAGGGGAAGATAGCAATGAAACCATGAATAACAACACCACTTCGTATAATGAAAAGAATGTCATTTATCACTACTTGCTATATTTGAATGCACACACAGAAATAGATCCTAAGGGGAGCAAATATTCTGTCCAAAATAATATACAGAGAAAAAAAACACTGCTATTTGAACATTCTATGTTCATAGAGAAATATTAAGACAACAGATAATTAAAAAGCAAAAAAAAAAAAATGAACACATGTCATGAGTTCATATTTTTATTTTATTAGACACCATTTAGTTGCTATGCTGCACTGATGTTACTAGTTTATTCCAAATATGCTTCTTGCTTCTCCCTCCTTCTCTACAGAAAAGAATTTTTCATGTTAAATAAAGGAAAGCTGTCTTCCCACAAGTTGCCAAAGCTGCAGGACTTCGAGTATCTAAACATCCTTCCACAGACCTTTGGACACATCACACACATTGGCTGTTCTCACAGCTGGGGAACTCTCAGACATCCCTCCCTGAAACTGAAAGCCTCCTCTGCTTGCAAAACCCATTACACACAATCCCACCATAATGATGCTCTTGTCAAATTGAACCAGGGAGTCAGCACCAGTAGCTGAGAAAAGGCATAGGAAGAGCCAGCCGAGGCAGTGCAGAAACTGACATTGCCAAGCATGTACCGGAAGGGTTCATTTATCTTGTCTGTGTCTGGCTGTTATAAGTACTGCTACATCATACTAAACAGACCTCAAGGCATTACAATTACTTTTCAGTAGTTCAATATAATGCAGATTTCTGAGGAATTTAAGTTGCTTTTGGCTAGAGTATTTTTAAATTCCTAGCCACAAAGCTTTAAAACACTTGTTTCTTTCCAACTGTTATAGTTGTTTCCTATAGACTGACATTGTCTATACACTGACAGTTGTGCAGGCTAACAGTTCCAGATGAGTTAATGGTTTTAATTTTACAATTCCAGGCTGTAACACTCTCCAAAATAGCAGGTTGTTCAGAAACTTCTCCATCAAAATGAAGATCTTATGCCACTCTACTGCTTAAAGTCTCCCATTTCAACTTGCTCTCAATGCAGTGCTTTTTCCCCTCTTAAGAACCTAAAATTTGGAAGTTATTCTTTCAACTGTTACAATGAATTCTGAGTTACAGCTGAGGAAAGATAGTCTGAGGCTACCAGCCAGTAATGAACACCAAGTTGACAGAAGTATTAGCAAACTTCCCATTACACTCCTGTAAGCAAAATGAAGTTATCACTTTTTGAAATATAGCACATGGATAGCTCATAGTTTCCCTAAAAAAACTCACGGTTTAACCTGGAAAGTTAAAACACACACACACACA